>NC_080041.1:130593720-130640743 GCF_012489685.1 Lotus japonicus | reverse complement strand
AACGTTTTCAGTACAAAACTACCACCTTAAAGATTTTAACAAATCTTTTCGAGAACTAAGTTGCAAAAGATAGAGATAGAAAAGCACACAAGGATTTTATCCTGGTTCACTTGATAAATCACTCAAGCTACTCCAGTCCACCCGTTAAGGTGATTTCTTCCCTTCTTAGAATGAAGCAATCCACTAATCAGGTAAGAGTTACAACTGCACTTGAAACCTACAAGTGACTAACAATTACACTGACTTAGCTCACACTAAGATTCACTCTCTTAGTCTTCTCTAGGATCCGATCAACCTTGATCTCCTAAAGGAAAATCAAACAATGTTTGAGGTTGGTGTTTACAAGGGTTTGCTTCTGAATAAGCTGAGTGTAAACTAAATAAATTACAAGATGAAAGAAAGCTTAGAATATTTTGAATATCTTGCGCGTGTGTTGCTTCTTGTATTCACTTCTCTTCTAGCCGCTTCTTTCAATCTTCAGCCTCTATATATACTCCAAGGATTAGGGTTGAGCGTTGCATGGGAAATGCTACCGTTGGAGGGCAGTTCTGGAAAATCCAGCTTCTGCTGTGGCTGAGAACGTTAGGTAGGTCGTCAGGAAGGTACACTTGCTTTTGTACTTGGATAGCGACTTGACCTTTTAACCTAGGAGACTTCTGATCAGAGGAATGCTTCGTATTGGAACTTGTGAAGCCGGTTGATCAGAGTCAGAGGGATAGCACAGATCCTCTGACCATTGTATCTTCTGATTCTGAACTCAGAGGGAAGAACATGGCCTTCAGAGTTTCTTGCTTCTGGACTTCAGAGTTTCCACTATTCAGCTTCTGGATCTTCAGAGTCTTCTACACCATCAGAACATCTGAACCTTCAGTGTTTCTTGGTTGTCAGAACTTCTGGATCTTCAGAGCTTCTAGCGACTGAGTCCACATCAGAGTTTGTATAGCTTCAGATCTTCTGAAGCTTTTCCACTGTTCATATTGAACATGGTGAATGCGAAAGCGTTGCTTGGGTTACCCTTTATACATAGTGCTTCTGATTTGTGTGAAATTGAGTCAGGGTCAGAGCCTGTAAATAGCACACTCAGAAAAACACGTTAGAGTACCACAATTGTTCATATCAAAAGGTTATCTTGTAATCATCAAAACATAGAGTTGTACTACTAGATCAAAACTTGATCTTACAGTACTACTAGATCAAAACTTGATCTTACAATCTCCCCCTTTTTGATGATGACAAAACTAAGATTTTTGATGAACAATTCTTAAACATTAAACTGAATTCACTCAGAGTTTAGAGATATAGAATAAGACTTATCCTGATGTGAATAGTTTATCTTGCTCATTCTGAATTCAAGTCACTGCTTGATTCTGAGCTTAGCTCCCCCTGAATCTAATACTTGATGAAAACGTTAGTAAAGTCTAGATTCTGAGCTAAAACATATAAGAGTTCAGAGTGAAAAGCTTATGACATAGATGAAAAACGAATAATCAGAGCGCATAAGTGATCAGAGTCATGGACAGGGTATCAGAGTCTTGGGTATCAGAGTCAACTTAGAATCACTTCAGAAGAAGTGAAATGTATTCCTTGTATTTGCCCAGTGACACATCTATGGTCATGAAGGTGGAACTCTTAAAATCTCCAAAATAAAAGTAAGTCACACTAACACATCTTACACATCAAAAACTGGGTGTACTCCCCCTTTTTGTCATAAGCAAAAAGCTTGGGGTGTGAAAAACTTAGCTTGAAGTACAAGGTACTCCCCCTTAGAGAAGGTCTAAGTTGAAAGAAAATGAAGACGATGTAAGAATCAGAGTTAGGCGATAATAAGGAGAAGAGGTAATGCAAGGGATGAGCGTTTACCACCGGTCAAGTGAGTAAATAGAAGGGTTAGTTACCAAGAACTTAACCTCGAGAAACTGTAGGAGCATTAACTTTCAGAGAGAAAGTGAAGCCTATAAAAAACGTTGGAGAGAAAGGTAAGCTTCACACCTCGAATAATTTTCAGGAAGAAAATAAAATGGCATCATACAGAATGGCATTAGAAGAGCTCAGAAGGAAGGCGTTTGAGGAAGATATGTTCCTCAATATTAGACATCCCGATGGTACAAAGACCATACAAGAGCTGACGAAGACACTGCTGGAAGAAGATCTTGGTCCAGAGATGGAGAAAGATCTGAAGGAGTTCCTCTTCTTCGTGGAGGAGATTCAGGGCTTTGCCGGCGGGAGCTGAATCTGCTGGAAGAGAAGGAGACTGTGGAAAAGAGACTTAAGACGACAGAAGAGAGTCTAGAGAGAGATGAGCTGAGCATCAGACTCGGCAACATAGAGTATACACTGGATCGTCTGGAGAAGGAAAGAGTGGAGCAGCGCCAAGAATGCAGAAGAATGAGGAAGGATCCTCCATTCTAGATATAGGGAATAATGTATGATGGAAAGAATTATGATGTAAACATAGAACAATTATGAATAAAACAGGTTTTGCAAACATATGTGACACAAATATATATAGATAGATGCATATAGAATCACAAACGAACAAATGAAAATAAGTAAATAAAAAAGAAACAGAGTTTAACAAAAAGGAAAACAAAGTAAACGAAAGAATAAAAAGAAGAGATCCTAAGACTAAGGTTTGTCAGTGCGGCGCAGAAGTTCCATCATCATTTGCTTCATCTCAATCAGCATGGATTCATGAGTGTCAAGAGGGTGTTCCATGATGTCGAGTCTGGATGAGCTTGTCGGAGTAGAGCTGGAAGGAACGTTCTGAGCAGCTTGAGGTTCTGGAATGGAAGCAGAAGCAGCAGGAGTAAACATAACTGGTGCAAGTCGCTCTGCCTCAGCCTCAGCTTCAAGACGCTCTGCCTCAAGTCTGGCTTGTTCAGCCTTAGCTGCTGCTTGACGTGCAACTTCTTCTTCTTGTTCTTTCTTTCTCTTGGCTTCTTCAATGGCTTCAAGAAGCTTGTTTCTCTGTTCTAGTTCGTGAAGAGCCACCCTCCTAGCAAGCCTTTGCTTTGCAGCCTCAATGCTCTGACTTCCCTCGGCATGCAGGAGCTGCAGCATAACGGGAAACTGAGCCACCAGCCAAGTGCTCAAATTGTTCCACTCATCAGCCACATGTTCAGCATTCTCACTGAGGTCAGTCTGACCGTGCACATTGCGGAGCCTCAAGGAGGCTTCATGATTGAAGATATTGATGCACTCAGAGAGAGATGTGGGTTGAAGGTGAGTATAGGGAATTATGGAGAGGTTGGTTTCAGGAGAGGCTGGGTGATTGCTGCTATGAGCTTCAGAGGCCCCTTGTGGAGAACCAATGTTAATTATGGGAGCATTGGGTTCAGAGGTTCCACCGTGAGGGTCTGAAGTTTCAACCAGAGGGTGAGGTGATCTAACCGAGGATTGGTTAGATACTGATTGTTCGGGTTCAGGGTCTGGTTGAATTGGCTCTTGTTGGTCAGGGACAGGGTGAGCTTGTTGAACTAGGGGATCTGCCTCTTGGATAGGATGGGCCAAGATAGGTTCATCTGGGTCAACTAGACGTTCAGGTCTAGGGCCAGGATATTGCCTAGGGCTTGGACATGTAAGGTAATATTCTTCCAAGGCAGATACCTTCTCTTTCCTAACCTCCATGAATTTTCTAATTGATTCAGAGGTATTGGAGGGAGGAGAGTCAATCACATTGATGGGGAAGGATACAGGTGTGAAGGCTGATGAAGAGTCTGTATCCGTGGTTCTGACAGCAGGACGTGCTGATGCTCTGGGAGCAGAGTGATCAGACGTTCTGGGTTGTGGTTCTGTTGGTTTGGGTTCTGGTTGGTTTTGGATGAGTGGTTCAGAAAGAGATGGGTCATATGGAATGGTAAGGAGAGAGGTTGGATCTTCTGACCTAGAGGGTTGGTTCTGAAGCAAATTCCAGAGAGGTGCTTCAGTAGGAGAAGGTTGAAAGAAGGAAGATCTTGGGGAATGTGGTGGAGTGGTGGTTTGTGCGGCTGGTTGGGTTTCAGGAATAGGAGTGAGGGGATTTGAAGAGTGTTGGAGTAAGGCAGAAATTGGGAGTGCATCAAATAAATTCAAATCATCATCAGAGGCAAGTGCAGGCTTACTTGTATGTGCTGATGATCGAGTCACTCTGGCAGGAGTTTCAGTCCTTCTGACCTCTGCAGCAGCTGGTTCCACCCGAGTAGGCTTCACCACAATTCTGACTTTCTTCTGCTTCTTCTTTGGAGGACCATCCTCACTATCATCACCATCATCAGCAGCAGGCTTGCTCTTCGGTTTCTTGACCAGAGGGACATCAGATTCCTATGAGGATTCTTCCAGAACCATCTTCCTCTTGGTTTTCTTCTTTGGAGGAGAAGAATACTCTGGAGCTGGTGGAAGTCTGCTGACAAAATCATCAAGGTCAATCTCGAATCCTTGAGCCCTGAGGTCTTCAACATAGCATCTGATGGCTTCAGGATGGTCTGCTTGAGTCCACAGAGGGTAGTCATTCAGAGGCATTCTTCTTCCTCTGATCTCAGAAGATGTGTCCTCATGAGCAGGAGCAATCTTCTTCTGGACCAAACCCATCTTCTTCAGAGAGTTGGCAGTGAAGACATCGCTGACAATTGTGCTCAAGTCCTCTGTGCAACCAGCATCGATCAAATCTTGCACCAAGTTGCTTTCAATGAGAAAGTCTGAGAGCAGCCTCCCAAAAGGGATATATTTAATTGCAGACTTGATGGAGGCGGTGGTGCGAGACTTCCGGATGCATTCCTTCAAATAGGAGAACAGGAAGTAGGGAAGGCAGATCTTCTCCTTGTCTTGAATGAAGAACAGCATCGCCTTCTGGTTGAAGTTGATGTAGTCTGGAGAACTCCCCTTTGGTCGTTGATTGATGCAGTTGAGCAGGATCTTGTGCCAGATCCTGAGTTTGGGGTGAAGGTCCATCACCTTGTAGCTCGTCTTGCCCGGTTTGAAGGTGGTGTACAGGGCCTTGTTGACTATGTCCTTGGTTCTGGGTTTCAGCTTCGATTCCGTCAGTGAGAACCGATACCCATGAGCAGTTTCTGCACCTAGCAGATTCACGAATGACTTCTCCGTGATGATGATCTTCCTACCCAGTATGTAAGAAACCACCTGAGTGTCATCACAGTCGGCGTGCTTCCAGAATTCCTTTACCAGCTTCTCATACACCGGTCCTCGAAGTCGATTGAAGTAGTTTCCCCAACCTTGAGCTTGGACTTCAGGACGAAGATCAAACCCATTTGCAGCCAAGTTGTCGAGGTTGAATCTCCATTCTGCAAGGACTTGGAGTTCCTCAGGAGGAAATACACAGTGAACGGCACAGCCCCGTTCTGCAATAGGAACAATCTCCTCTTGAGCTTGAGCTTGTTCTTGTGCTGGGTTCTCAGAGCCCTGTTGACCCGTTGCCAAACCGACTACCATGTGAGGGAACTGAGGTGCATCTGCAGTAGATCTTCTGGTTTGTCTCACCATTTTGAAGAGGTTGAAGGTTTGAGATAGAAGATGAAGTTTGAAGGATGAGGAGAGATCGAGAGAGAAATCACGAAGGAGGCGGTTTTGAAAAGCAGAGAGTGCGAGAGTGAAAACCGGAAGTGAGAGAGAACGTGTGTGTATAGTGGGTTTTATCAAATAACCGTTGTTGATTCAAAAAGCACTTTAAGATCAACGGTTGAAAATTAAAGAGAGATAGTAACAGTAAAATACACAATCACACACAGGAGATAAGCATATCTACACGCAATCATAACAGACTGTCACACGGGCACAAGGAACTATGCATCAGAAATTCTGACGCACGTGTTGTTGTCTCAGCTTCAGAGTCAGTACCAGTGGGCACACACACTCTGATTGAGTTACCTTCTGAACTAGACATCTTCTGATCAAGAAGTATCATAGTCAGAGGTTCTGATCCATCTTCACTCTGGACAAAAGTCCATGTTTAGATTTTTCAGAATAAAATTAAATCTATCTTCAGCTAAGGGCTTTGTAAAGATATCTGCCCATTGATGGTCAGTATCAACAAACTTCAGAAGAAGTACGCCCTTCTGTACATAATCTCTAATAAAATGATACTTTACCTCAATGTGCTTTGCCCTTGAATGTAAGATAGGATTCTTACTTAACGAGATTGCAGCAGTGTTATCACAATAGATTGGGATATTGCTCTCAAGGATCTGATAATCCTCCAGCTGATGTTTCATCCAGAGCATCTGAGTGCTGCATATTGCTGCTGAGATATATTCTGCCTCTGCAGTTGATAGTGCAATGGTTGATTGCCTCTTGCTTGCCCATGAGACTAGATTGCTTCCCAGAAATTGACAATTTCCAGAAGTACTTTTTCTCTCTGTTCTATCTCCAGCATAATCAGCATCACAATAACCTGAAAGCTTATACTCTGATGTTTTCTTATACATCAAGCCAAGGTTAGTGGTGCCTTTCAGATACCTTAGGATCCTCTTAACAGCAGTTAAGTGGGTTTCCCTTGGATCTGATTGGAAACGAGCACATAAATGAACACTAAATAATATGTCTGGCCTAGATGCATTTAAGTATAGAAGTGAACCTATCATGCCACGATAGAGCTTCTGACATACTTTACCACTTATATCTTCTTTTTCCAGAATGCATGTTGGATGCATTGGAGTCTTGGCCACTGTAGATTCCAGCATATTGAACTTCTTCAGAAGTTCTTTAGTGTACTTGCTCTGATGGATATATGTTCCTTCTGGTGTTTGATCAACTTGTATTCCCAGAAAGTACTTTAATTCTCCCATCATACTCATCTCAAATTCAGCCTGCATCATCTCAGAAAATTCTTTGCATAGAGATTGATTAGCAGAACCAAATATAATATCATCAACATAAATTTGCACAATTAAGATATCATCTTTATAAGTCTTGCAAAAGAGAGTTGTATCTACTTTACCCCTTACAAACTCATTCTCCAGAAGGAATGAGCTAAGTCTCTCATACCATGCTCTGGGAGCTTGCTTCAGACCGTAGAGTGATTTCTTCAATTTGAACACATGGTCTGGTTTCTTTTCATCTTCAAAACCTGGGGGTTGATGAACATAGACTTCCTCTGAGATATAACCATTTAGGAAGGCACTCTTTACGTCCATCTGATGTAGAATTATGTTGTGATTTACTGAGAAAGAAATCAATAGTCTGATTGCCTCCAGTCTTGCTACTGGAGCAAATGTTTCAGTGTAGTCTATTCCTTCCTGCTGGCTGTAGCCTTGAGCAACTAGCCTTGCCTTGTTTCTGACTACATCTCCTTTCTCATTTAGCTTGTTTCTGAATACCCATTTCGTTCCAATAACATGGACATTCTCAGGCTTCTTCACTAAGCTCCAAACATCGTTCTTGGAAAATTGATTCAGTTCTTCTTCCATGGCCAGAATCCAATCCTTGTCTTGAAGAGCTTCATCTATGGACTTGGGTTCAATTAAGGACACCAATCCTTTCAGACTCAGCAAGGTCTCTTCAGAGGGTCTGAAGGCAGATCTGGTTCTGACTGGTTCATCTTTGTTGCCCAGAATCAATTCCTTAGGATGAGCTGCAGTGATTCTGCTCTTCTTCAGAGTTTGTGAGTTAGAGGGACCAGCTTCTTCCTCTGGTTCATCTTCCTCTGGCTCAACTTCCTCTGGAGCTTTGCCTTTGTCATAAACATTAATGCTTAAATCTGCAAACTTTTCAACTAGCTTTGACTGGTCAGAGTCAAGCTTATCATCAAATCTAACATGAATAGATTCTTCAATAGTCTTAGCATCAGTATTATAAAATCTAAAACCTTTAGATCTATCAGAATAACCAAGTAATAGACACTTAGAAGACTTAGCATCAAATTTATGCAATCTATCCTTAGTATTGAGAACATAACAAACACAGCCAAAAGGATGAAAATAAGAAATGTTGGGTTTTATGTTCTTCCACAATTCATAAGGAGTCTTATTCAGAATTGGTCTTACAGAGATTCTATTCTGAATGTAACATGCTGTATTTACTGCCTCTGCCCAAAAGTGCTTAGCCATGCCAGTTTCTTGGAGCATGGTTCTAGCCATCTCCTGAAGAGTTCTGTTCTTCCTCTCAACAACACCATTTTGTTGAGGAGTTCTGGGACAAGAGAAATCATGTGCAATTCCATAGGAATCAAACAGACTCTCAAACTTGTCATTCTCAAACTCTCCACCATGGTCACTCCTGACACGCACAATTCTACAAGCTTTCTCGTTTTGCACTTGAGCAATGAAGGTAGAGAACACAGCATAAGACTCATCCTTGCGGGTTAGAAACTTTACCCATGTCCAGCGGCTATAGTCATCAACGATAACCATCCCATATCTCTTGCCACCTATAGACTCAGTTTTCACTGGTCCAAACAGGTCGATATGCAGAAGTTCTAACGGCCTTGAGGTTGAGACAACATTCTTTGCCTTGAAAGGGACTTTTGTGAATTTGCCTTTCTGACATGCTTCACAAAGAGCGTCTGAAGCGAACTTCAGATTGGGTAAGCCCCTGACAAGGTTTAGCTTGCTCAGCTGAGAAATCTTTCTCATACTAGCATGCCCTAACCGTCTATGCCATACCCACTGCTCTTCATTAACAGACAGAAGGCACTTCACATTCTGAGCCTCCAACTCAGATAATCTGATCTTATAAATGTTGTTCTTCCTCTTGCTGTTAAACAGAACAGAGCCATCGATCTGACTTACAGCCCGGCAGGACTTTTGATTGAATATAACATCATAACCCTTGTCAGCTAATTGACTTATAGACAATAAGTTATGTGTTAAGCCGTCTACCAATAAAACATTATCAATGCATGGACTACTATCTACACAAATAGTACCAGTACCAATAATTTTACCCTTTTCATTTCCTCCGAAGCCAACTTCGCCTCCAGGCTTAAGTTTCAGCTCTCGGAACATACGCTTTTCTCCCGTCATGTGACGCGAGCATCCACTGTCCAGATACCATGATTGGTGTTTCAGTGGAGCTATCAAGGATATCTGCAACATAGATAATCTTGTCCTTTGGTACCCACTTTCTGGGTCCTCTTTTGTTAGTTACCCCAGAGGTTCTGATCACCTTGGGTGTCTCAACATAATATTTTAAAGGAATATTTGCATGATATTTAGTCATAGAGAAAGATCCCTTTTTAAGAGGGTTTTTAGCAACTTTAGCAGGTACAGGATCAGGCAATATGGTACCAGAGGGAACAAAGCATTCATATAAAGATTTAGCTTTAGACACAGAAGGCTCATTTCTAATTGGTTTAGAATAGCCAATGCCATGCATTCCATTTCTGCTTACACCATAGATCATTGAAGCCATTAAGCTTCTATCTACGCTTTTAGCTAGGAATCTTTGAAAAGACTTTTCATACTTAGATTCATTTCTACAATCAGAGGCATCACATGCAACAATTTCTTCTAACTTAGCAATCTGGTTCTTAAGCACAGAGTTAGAATTTACCAAAGCATGATTTTCATTTTTCAAATCAGAAATAATTTTCTCATGTTCAGAAGGAGTCTTGGAAACAGTAGATAAGTTCTTTTTCAACTTTTTATGCTTAGACAATAAAGAGTTATACTTATCCATGATATCAGACAAAGCATGTTTCAGTTCAGAGGTAGAGAAAGAAGCAAATACCTCATTTTCATCGTCTGAGTTAGGATCTCCTTCTGATTCTGAGTCAGAGTCAACAGCTTCCATTGACTCTGCTTCCTTGTCTTTGACAATTGCCATGAGTCCTTGGACTTCACCATCAGAGTCAACATCCTCTGACTCTGATTCATCAAATGTTACCATCAGACTCTTCTTGGTCTTGAAGTGCTTCTTTGGCTTTTTGTCCTTCTTCAATTTTGGACAGTCACTTTTGTAGTGCCCTGATTCTTTGCACTCAAAGCAAGTGACTTCCTTGATTGATGACTTCTTCTGACCTGAGGATTCAGACTTTCCTCTTGCCTTTCCAGAGCCTTTGAACTTGCTCTGCCTGTGCTTCCAGATGCGGTTGAGTCTCTTGGAGATCAGAGTCAGCTCATCTTCATCAGAATCTTCTGATGCTTCTTCAGATTCTTCTTCTTCAGCTTGAAGAGCCTTTGACTTCTCAACCTTAGCCTTTTCAGATTTCGATTTCAAGGCTATGGACTTTTTCCTGAGATCTTGCATCTCTGAGCGCTTCAGCTCATGGCATTTCAAAATGCTGATGAGTTCTTCTAAACTCATATTCTCAACGTCTCTTGTGAGCTCTATTGAAGTCACCAATGGCATCCAACTTTCAGGAAGACACCTGATGACCCTTATGACATGATCTTTTGTTGTGTAGCTCTTGTTGAGAGGTCGTATGCCAGCTACAAGCAATTGAAATCTGGAGAACATTTCTTCAATGGACTCATTTGGCTCCATGATGAAGGATTCATACTTTTGGATCAAAGACAATGCCTTTGATTCTTTGACTTTCTTGTTTCCTTCATGAGACATCTTCAGAGAATCAAAAATGCCTTTAGCAAACTCACGATCTGTAATCTTCTGGTACTCCTCATAGGAAATAGCACTTAGAAGAATTGCTCTTGCTTTGTGATGTTGTGAGTACAGCTTCTTTTGATCTGCAGTCATCTCTGACCTTGGGATCTTCTTGCCATCTGCATCAACTGGACGCTCGTAGCCATCCACAATAATATCCCAGAGATCTGCATCGAAACCCAGAAAGAAACTTTCCAGTCTATCTTTCCAATATTCGAACCTTTGACCGTCGAACATAGGAGGCTTTGCATTGTAACCATCTCTTTGAGTTTCACTGGTGGTGGCAGCCATTGTTTTTCACACCGGCCCGGATCACTGAACACTGTTAGGTGTGGTAATCAGAACTTGCGCTCTGATACCAATTGAAGGTATGAAAAACGGTAGAAAGGGGGGGTTTGAATAACGTTTTCAGTACAAAACTACCACCTTAAAGATTTTGACAAATCTTTCGAGAACTTAAGTGCTAAAGGTAAGAGATAGAAAAGCACACAAGGATTTTATCCTGGTTCACTTGATAAATCACTCAAGCTACTCCAGTCCACCCGTTAAGGTGATTTCTTCCTTCTTAGAATGAAGGCAATCCACTAATCAGGTAAGAGTTACAACTGCACTTGAAACCTACAAGTGACTAACAATTACACTGACTTAGCTCACACTAAGATTCACTCTCTTAGTCTTCTCTAGGATCCGATCAACCTTGATCTCCTAAAGGAACTAAACAAACTGTTTATCAAAGAAATGTTTACAAGAGATTTGCTTCTAAAAAGCTAATAGTAAACACAATGAATTTCAGATGAAAGAAAGCTTAGAATATTTTGAATATCTTGCGCGTGTGTATTGCTTCTTCTTAGTTTCTTAGCCGCTTCTTTCAATCTTCAGCCTCTATATATACTCCAAGGATTAGGGTTGAGCGTTGCATGGGAAATGCTACCGTTGGAGGGCAGTTCTGGAAAATCCAGCTTCTGCTGTGGCTGAGAACGTTAGGTAGGTCGTCAGGAAGGTACACTTGCTTTTGTACTTGGATAGCGACTTGACCTTTTAACCTAGGAGACTTCTGATAAGGGGAATGCTTCATATTGGAACTTGTGAAGCCGGTTGATCAGAGTCAGAGGGAAAGCACAGATCCTCTGACCATTGTATCTTCTGATTCTGAACTCAGAGGGAAGAACATGGCCTTCAGAGTTTCTTGCTTCTGGACTTCAGAGTTTCCACTATTCAGCTTCTGGATCTTCAGAGTCTTCTACACCATCAGAACATCTGAACCTTCAGTGTTTCTTGGCTATCAGAACTTCTGGATCTTCAGAGCTTCTAGCGACTGAGTCCACATCAGAGTTTGTATAGCTCCAGAACTTCTGAAGCTTTTCCACTGTTCATACTGAACATGGTGAATGCGAAAGCGTTGCTTGGGTTACCCTTTATACACAGTGCTTCTGATTTGTGTGAGATTGAGTTGAGGTCAGAGCCTGTAAATAGCACACTCAGAAAAACACGTTAGAGTACCACAATTGTTCATATCAAAAGGTTAACTTGTAATCATCAAAACATAGAGTTGTACTACTAGATCAAAACTTGATCTTACAACAACCACATCCTCAAACACAAGCTACTCAAATAACCATTCAACCCACTGTCTCTGCCATTCCAATCATTCCAACTCAAATCTCTTCCACAATCACCACCACTGAACCAGTACCTCCTTTCAATTCCTTTATTCAAGGTATTGCTCGAAGTGAGGCTACCTTGAAACACTTGGTTCAACAATTCTCTCCTCAGCCCCCATCTACCTCAAAGACCCTCCTCATAACCCAAACTGGTGAGATCCCTGCTAAAGCAGAAAAAGAGGATGATGATGTTCAGATTCTTGAACCGCCCTTCATTGTGCAGCCTCTTCAGCAAATAGCTTCAAATTTTGAAGAGCAACCTCAAGAAGATCATGAATCATCATATGTGTCCTTGTCCAACTACTCTGCAGTCAACTCACAGGATCTGAACTTTAATTCACCAGAGAAGACTGCTACTTCAAGACAAAGACAGACATCGATTCCAGAAGCTGAGCACATGGATGAATCAGATCACTCAGGGATGTTGAAGGATCATGAGATTACTTCCCCTCACTCAGAACAAACCAGACCTGATTGCTCAAATGCCTCCAGCTCAAATACTGCCAAAGCCTCTCAGCCTGACTTAACTCTGGCAACTTCAGTCAGACCTCAGAACCTCATGCAACTCATTAAGGAATTTTCAGAAGAGGCCACCAGAAGACTACAATGGTTATATCAGGTAACTGACAATCAACTTAATGCTTCTTTTGTTGAGAATGCTTGGACTGCTTTTGGATGTTGGTCAGAAGAGCAAGCCCTTAAGTATAAGAGGCTGCTAGAGACTGAAATGCGCCTAAGGGTTCATGATGCTAATGCTAGAGCACATGAGCAGAGAGTTAGATTGCTGCGAATGGTGTGTGAACCAATCAGAAAGGCCATGGCTGAACGAGCACCTATTGTCACTGAGTGTACCTCAGAAGATGCTGAAATGGTTTCAGCAGAGGTTGCAGAGGACAGCTCTGAAGGGATAGTCATCTTGGAAGAATAAGATGAAACTGTTGTTGAGAAGCCAGGACAAACTAAAGAGTCAGAAGTTCCTACTTCAGAAGTTCCTACTTCTGATCAAACTTCAGAAGTTCCCACTTCTGAACCAGCTTCAGAACCTTCTCCACTTCCAGATGCTGCTGCTATTGCTGCTCGGTTGAACAGATTAGAAGAAAATCAGCAAAGAATGGTCCAGATTGTTGAGCAACAAGGCATCATTCAGACTGAGCAAGGACAAAGAATTGAATCTCTCATGAAACTTCTGCTTGAGAAGCTTCATTAGCTTACCTTTCTTCTCTCTATTCTCTCATGCATTGTAGTTTATTCTGATGTCTTAACTGAATTACCTGTCATGACTTTTATTAATTGCGCATTTGAATTCTGTTTCATTTTGTGTTCTCACTTAATTCAGTCTTTGCACCGTCCAAGTTAGTCTTGGTAACTTACATGCTTTAAATGTTTATCTGACTTATGCATGTTTTTCTGTTACTATTCTCGCTTTATAATCCGTTCCTTCCTCCTTCAATTCACTCAATTCACTTCCATTCCTCTACTTTCCTCTTCAAACCCTTTCATCATCATTCAACATGACCACAGTTGAGATGATCACTGCTCTGAAGACATCGGTATTTGACCATGTCTTACCCTGGAGCCTTGATCTCTCCCCCTCTCAAATCTCCCAAGCTCTTGGGAAGATTTCAGAACTAGAAGACTGCTGGTTGACAACCAACCAAGCACTCGGTCTCCAAACTCTCAAGGAGATCCTTTCTAACCTCCTCCATTTGGCCTCTAGCCGGGAGGACTTTGAAGCCCAATTTTAGGGCATCTCTCTGCTCATTGAGAATGAGCAACGAGAAAAAGAAGAATATGAAGAAGCAGGAGAGCTTCTTCGTGCTAATGCCTGCACTCTCACCATCGACGAGAGTAAGGCTACTCTAGCAGAGTTGGCTTCCCAGCTAGCAACTCTGGATCAGAACATCCGCCCCCTTCACCTTCAACTCTTAAATCTGAAGGCGTCCAGAGTGTTCTTACATGTATAGGACTTAATCCTAGCATGTTGTTCGTTTTGTATCTCTCATGTACTCCTTTTTATGAATAAAATGAGCAGTTTCAGTTTATTATATGCATTGTTGTTCATACTGCTTTTATGTTTTTCACTCTTTTTGATGTTAACAAAAAGGGGGAGTACACAAATATGGGATTTTGGTATTTAATGATAATTTTTTTTAAATATAACCTATTAAGGAGATTAAGCATTAAAATTATAACAAATAGATATTGCCAAGCGACCTAAAAGGGAATACATTTATTAATTCTGGACAATATTTATATACCTCTGAGCAATTACGCAAACTCTGAATCCATCAAACTCTGATGTGCTTTTATATATATTCGCGTAACTTCTGATTACCTTTAAGACTTCGAATCCAGACTACTATTTGTTTTATCAAGTCATAGATTCAGGGGGAGTCTAGGTAAAATCATTGCTCAGAATCAAGAGCTATCCTACTTCTGAAGTAGCAAAATAAATCTTTTACACAAGAATAAGGTTATCTCTGATCTCTTCTCTCTTGTGTTTTAGTTTTATGTTTAAAAATTTTTCATCAAAATACTTGTTTTGTCATCATCAAAAAGGGGGAGATTGTAAGATCAAGATTTGATCAGTGGTTGCATCTCTATGTTTTGATGATTACAATTAAGGTGTGTGATGATGAACAATTGTGGTACCCTAACGTTTGTCTTTTTAAGATGTGACAAACAGGTTCTGAATCTGACCCAAGCCTACTCGTTCAGAAGAAGAAGAATCAAGGGTTACTAAAATGGGAGTTTATCAACCTATCATGTTCGTTCAGAACAGTGACAAATCCTTCAGAAGATCTGAAGCTACAAGAAAGCATTGATATGGATCAAGACAACTTGAAGTTATGAAGAACCGGAGTCAGAAGTTCTGAGGACCAGATAGTTCAGATGGAACGGTCCAGAAGCAGAGGACTCAAAGTTCTGAAGACTCAAGAAGTTGGCTCAGAAGAACCAAGGTCAGAAGTTCTGAAGACCAGAAGTTCTGAGGAACGGTTCAGAAGCTACTGTACATAGTTCAGAAGATCCACTGGAAGCTATCATCAGCAGCTACAAGCTTTCAGAAACTCACTAATCATTTGTCTTCACGCGTGAACATCTAAAGTCTTAGATAATGATTAAGTGACCACTGGTATTGTCGGGCACTAAGACAAGTGGTCAAAGAATAGAATATCCTGGACATGGATGTTTATTCTCGATGACGCTCCTACCTTGGGCAGCACAATATTCCTTATTCTCTGTATTCCACTACAACCGGTCTCTGCAAAAGCAGATCCTACAACGGTAACATTCTTCGAATCCAGAAGTATAAGAACGCTGCATCAAGATGAAGAAAGTAAGAAGCATTGCACGAATTTAGCAAACATACTTACAAAGCTCCCAAGCAATATTCTTCATACGCTTACAATTCTAAGTTTACCCTGCTTATCAGAAGCATTCATTTGTAAACACAAACCTACTACAATCTTATTGTAATTCCTTAAGAGACCAAGGTTGGTCAGATCTTGAGAGGACTGAATCAAGGTTGATTCAGTGATTAGCTAGTCTTGAGAGGATCAGTAGATCAGCTTCTTGAGAGGATACTAGTGAGAAGGTCTTTGTATTGTTAGTCACTTGTAGGTTGCAAGTGCAGTTGTAACACTCATTGATCTTAGTGAATTGCCTTCATCAGAAGAAGGAAGAAATCACCTTCACAGGTGGACTGGATTAGCTTGAGCTTTTATCTCAAGTGAACCAGGATAAAATACTCGTGTGCTTTACTTCCTATTATTCAGCACTTAGTTGTTATCCTTGAGTTTTGAAAAAGCTACAAAAATATACCCAAGATTCAAAAACTCTATTCAAACCCCCCCTTTCTAGTGTTTTTCGCACCTTCAAAAGTCTATAGCCTTGAAATCCAAATCTGAAAAGGCTAAGGCTGAGAAGTCAAAGGCTCTCCAAGCTGAAGCAGAAGAATCTGAAAAAGCATCAGAAGATTCTGATGAAGATGAGCTGACTCTGATCTCCAAGAGACTCAACCGCATCTGGAAGCACAGGCAGAGCAAGTACAAAGGCTCTGGAAAGGCAAAAGGAAAGTCTGAATCCTCAGGCCAGAAGAAGTCATCAATTAAGGAAGTCACATGCTTTGAGTGCAAAGAATCAGGGCACTACAAAAGTGATTGTCCAAAATTGAAGAAGGACAAGAAGCCAAAGAAGCACTTCAAGACAAAGAAGAGTCTGATGGTGACTTTTGATGAATCAGAGTCAGAGGATGTTGACTCTGATGGTGAAGTCCAAGGACTCATGGCCATTGTCAAAGACAAAGGAGCAGAGTCAAAGGAAGCTGTTGACTCTGACTCAGAATCAGAAGGAGATCCTAAGTCAGACGAAGAAAATGAGGTATTCGCTTCTTTCTCTACCTCTGAACTGAAACATGCCTTGTCTGATATTATGGATAAGTATAACTCTTTGTTGTCTAAGCATAAGAAACTGAAAAAGAACTTATCTGCTGTTTCTAACACTCCTTCTGAACATGAGAAAATTATTTCTGATTTGAAAAATGATAATCATGCCTTGTTGAACTCCAACTCTGTGCTTAAGAACCAGATTGCTAAGTTAGAAGAAATAATTGCCTGTGATGCCTCTGATAGTAAGCATGAATCTAAGTATGAAAAGTCTTTTCAAAGATTCCTGGCTAAAAGCGTAGATAGAAGCTTGATGGCTTCACTGATCTATGGCGTAAGCAGAAATGGAATGCGTGGCATTGGGTATTCTAAACCAATTAGAAATGAACCCTCTGTACCTAAAGCTAAATCTTTGTATGAATGCTTTGTTCCCTCTTGTACCATATTGCCTGACCCTTTACATGCTAAAGTTGCTAAGACTCCTCTTAAAAAGGGATCTTTCTCTATGTCTAAATATCATGCAAATATTCCTTTAAAATATCATGTTGAGACACCCAAGGTGATCAGAACCTCTGGGGTAACTAACAAGAAAGGACCCAGAAAGTGGGTACCTAAGGACAAGATTATCTATGTTGCAGATATCCTTGATAGCTCCACTGAAACACCAATCATGGTATCTGGACAGTGGATGCTCGCGTCACATGACGGGAGAAAGGCGTATGTTCCAAGAGCTAAAACTTAAGCCTGGAGGCGAAGTTGGCTTTGGAGGAAATGAAAAGGGTAAAATTGTTGGTACTGGTACTATTTGTGTAGATAGTAGTCCATGCATTGATAATGTGTTATTGGTAGACGGCTTAACACATAACTTATTGTCTGTAAGTCAATTAGCTGACAAGGGTTATGATGTTATATTCAATCAAAAGTCCTGCCGGGCTGTAAGTCAGATCGATGGCTCTGTTCTATTTAACAGCAAGAGGAAGAACAACATTTATAAGATCAGATTATCTGAGTTAGAGGCTCAGAATGTGAAGTGCCTTCTTTCTGTTAATGAAGAGCAGTGGGTATGGCATAGACGGTTAGGGCATGCCAGTATGAGAAAGATTTCTCAGCTGAGCAAGCTAAACCTTGTCAGGGGCTTACCCAATCTGAAGTTCGCTTCAGACGCTCTTGGTGAAGCATGTCAGAAAGGCAAATTCACTAAAGTTCCTTTCAAGGCAAAGAATTTTGTCTCAACCTCAAGGCCGTTGGAACTTCTGCATATCGACCTTTTTGGACCAGTGAAAACTGAGTCTATAGGTGGCAAAAGATATGGGATGGTTATCGTTGATGACTATAGCCGCTGGACATGGGTAAAGTTTCTAACCCGCAAGGATGAGTCTCATGCTGTGTTCTCTACCTTCATTGCCCAAGTGCAAAACGAGAAGGCTTGTAGGATTGTGCGTGTCAGAAGTGACCATGGTGGAGAGTTTGAGAATGACAAGTTTGAGAGTCTGTTTGATTCCTATGGAATTGCACATGATTTCTCTTGTCCCAGAACTCCTCAACAAAATGGTGTTGTTGAGAGGAAGAACAGAACTCTTCAGGAGATGGCAAGAACCATGCTCCAAGAAACTGGCATGGCTAAGCACTTTTGGGCAGAGGCAGTAAATACAGCATGTTGCATTCAGTGAGACCAATTCTGAATAAGACTCCCTATGAATTGTGGAAGAACATAAAACCCAACATCTCTTATTTTCATCCTTTTGGTTGTGTTTGTTATGTTCTTAATACTAAGGATAGATTACATAAATTTGATGCTAAGTCTTCTAAATGTCTATTACTTGGTTAATCTGAAAGATCTAAAGGTTTTAGATTTTATAATACTGATGCTAAGACTATTGAAAAATCTATTCATGTTAGATTTGACGATAAGCTTGACTCTGACCAGTCAAAGCTAGTTGAGAAGTTTGCAGATTTAAGCATTAATGTTTCTGACAAAGGCAAAGCTCCAGAGGAAGCTGAGCCAGAGGAAGATGAACCAGAAGAAGAAGCTGGTCCCTCTGATTCACAAACTCTGAAGAAGAGCAGAATCACTGCAGCTCATCCTAAGGAATTGATTCTGGGAAACAAAGACGAACCAGTCAGAACCAGATCAACCTTCAGACCCTCTGAAGAGACCTTGCTTAGTCTGAAAGGATTGGTGTCCTTAATTGAACCCAAGTCCATAGATGAAGCTCTTCAGGACAAGGATTGGATTCTGGCCATGGAAGAAGAATTGAATCAATTCTCCAAGAACGATGTTTGGAGCTTAGTGAAGAAGCCTGAGAGTGTCCATGTAATTGGAACAAAGTGGGTGTTCAGAAACAAGCTGAATGAGAAAGGAGATGTAGTCAGAAACAAGGCAAGGCTAGTTGCTCAAGGCTACAGTCAGCAGGAAGGAATAGACTACACAGAAACATTTGCTCCAGTAGCAAGACTAGAAGCAATCAGACTGTTGATCTCTTTCTCAGTAAATCACAACATAGTTCTTCATCAGATGGATGTGAAAAGTGCCTTCCTAAATGGTTATATTTCAGAGGAAGTTTATGTTCATCAACCCCCAGGTTTTGAAGATGAGAAGAAGCCAGACCATGTGTTCAAATTGAAGAAATCACTCTATGGTCTGAAGCAAGCTCCCAGAGCATGGTATGAGAGACTCAGCTCATTCCTTCTGGAAAATGAGTTTGTAAGGGGTAAAGTAGATACAACTCTCTTTTGCAAAACTTACAAAGATGATATCTTAATTGTGCAAATCTATGTTGATGATATAATATTTGGCTCTGCTAATCAATCTCTATGCAAAGAATTTTCTAAAATGATGCAGGCTGAATTTGAGATGAGTATGATGGGAGAATTAAAGTACTTTCTGGGAATACAAGTAGATCAAACACCAGAAGGAACATATATTCATCAGAGCAAGTACACTAAAGAACTTCTGAAGAAGTTCAACATGTTGGAATCTACAGTGGCCAAGACCCTAATGCATCCTACATGCATTTTGGAGAAAGAAGATGCCAGTGGTAAAGTATGTCAGAAGCTCTATCGTGGTATGATAGGATCTCTTCTATACTTAACTGCATCTAGGCTTGATATATTATTTAGTGTTCATTTATGTGCTCGTTTCCAATCAGACCCAAGGGAAACCCACTTAACTGCTGTTAAGAGGATCCTAAGGTATCTGAAAGGCACCACTAACCTTGGCTTGATGTATAAGAAAACATCAGAGTATAAGCTTTCAGGTTATTGTGATGCTGATTATGCTGGAGATAGAACAGAGAGAAAAAGTACTTCTGGAAATTGTCAATTTCTAGGAAGTAATCTAGTCTCATGGGCAAGCAAGAGGCAATCAACCATTGCACTATCCACTACAGAGGCAGAATATATCTCAGCAGCAATATGCAGCACTCAGATGCTCTGGATGAAACATCAGCTGGAGGATTATCAGATCCTTGAGAGCAATATCCCAATCTATTGTGATAACACTGCTGCAATCTCATTGAGTAAGAATCCTATCTTACATTCAAGGGCAAAGCATATTGAGGTAAAGTATCACTTTATTAGAGATTATGTACAGAAGGGCGTACTTCTTCTGAAGTTTGTTGATACTGACCATCAATGGGCAGATATCTTTACAAAGCCCTTAGTAGAGGATAGATTTAATTTTATTCTGAAAAATCTGAACATGGACTTTTGTCCAGAGTGAAGATGGATCAGAACCTCTGACTATGATACTTCTTGATCAGAAGATGTCTAGTCCAGAAGGTAACTCAATCAGAGTGTGTGTACCCATTGGTACTGACTCTGAGTCTGAGGCAGTAACACGTGTGTCAGTATCTCTGATGCATAGTTCCTTGTGCCCGTGTGACAGTCTATCATGATGCGTGTAGATGTGCTTCTCTCCTGCGTGTGATATGTGTATTTACTATTACTATCTATCTTTAATTTTCAACCGTTGATTTTAAATTGCTTTTTGAATCAACAACGGTTATTTGTCAAAACCCACTATACACACACGTTCTCCTACACTTCAGGTTTTACATTCTCTCTCTTTAGTCTTTCAAAAACCGCTTTCCCACGATCTCTCTCTCGCTCTCTATTCTTCTTTTAACCTTCATCTTCTACCCTAAACCTTCAACCTCTTCAACAATGGTGAGACAAACCGGAAGAGCCACTGCTGATGCAACCCAGTTCCCTCATATGGTAGTTGGTCACGTTACAGGCCAATTGGGTCCTGAAGCTCCTGTTCAAGATCAAGCTTTAGAGCAGACCATTCCGATTGCAGAACGGGGCTGTGCCGTTCACTGCGTATATGCTCCTGAGGAACTTCAAGTACTGGCAGAATGGAGATTTGACCTCGACAATCTGGCTACAAATGGGTATGATCTTCGTTCTGAAGGCCAAGCTCAAGGTTGGGAAAATTACTTCAACAGGCTTCGAGGACCGGTGTATGACAAACTGATTAAGGAATTCTGGAAGCACGCCGACTGCGATGATACTCAGGTGGTATCTCACATTCTTGGCAGAAAGATCATCATTACTGAAAAGTCTTTCGTGAATCTGCTTGGTCCAGAAACTGCTCGTGGGTATCGATTCCAATTCACTGAATCGAAGCTGAAACCCCAATCGAGGGATGAGACCAACAAGGCCCTGTACACCAACTACAAACCGGGCAAGACCAATTACAAAGTGATGGATCTTCATCCCAAGCTCAGAATCTGGCACAAGATTCTGCTGAACTGCATCAACCAGAGGCCAAAAGGCAGTTCCCCAGATTACATCAACTTCTACCAGAAGGCAATGCTAATATTCATCCAAGACAAGAGGAAACTCTGCCTCCCTTTCTTCTTGTTCTCTTACCTGAAGGAATGTATCAGGAAGTCAAGAACTACTGCCTCCATCAAGTCCGCAATCAAGTATATCCCTTTTGGGAGATTGCTGTCTGATATCTTCATTGAGAGCGGCCTCATTCAAGATCTTGTCAATGCTGGATGCGTAGAGGATTTGACCACCATTGTCAGTGATGTCTTCACTGCAAATTCTCTGAAGAAGATGGGTCTAGTCAAGAAGAAGATAGCTCCTGCCCATGAAGACACATCTTCTGAAATCAGAAGAAGAAGGGTCCCTCTGAATGACTTTCCCTTGTGGACCCAGGCAGACAACCCTGAAGCAATCAGGTGTTTCGTTGATGATCTGAGGAGTCAAGGCTTTGAGATTGATGTTGATGAATTCTTCAGAATGCTGCCTCCTGCACCAGAGTTTGATCCTCCTCTCAAGAAAAAGGTCTAGAGGAAGATGATCTTAGAAGAATCCTCTGAGGAATCAGATGTCCCTCTGAACAAGAAGAAGAAGGCTGGTCAATCCAAGAGAAAACATGATGAAACCAGCAAGCCTGATGATGGTGACGATGGTGATAATGAGGATGGTCCTCCTTCTCCTAAGAAGCAGAAGAAGCAGGTCAGAATAGTGGTGAAGCCTACCCGGGTGGAACCAGCTGCTGAAGTGATCAGAAGGACTGAAACTCCTACCAGAGTGACTAGATCATCAGCACAATCAAGTAAGTCTGCAGTTGCTTCTGATGATGATTTGAATTTATTTGATGCACTCCCCATCTCTGCCTTGCTCAAACACACTTCAAATCCACTCACTCCCATTCCTGAGTCCCAACCAGCTGCAGAAACCACCTCTCCACCACATTCCCCAAGGTCTTCATTTTTCCAACCTTCTCCAAATGAAGCACCTCTCTGGAATATGCTTCAGAACCAACCCACTGGACCCTCTGATCCAACCTCACCCATCACCATCCAGTATAACCCATTAACTTCTGAGCCCATCATCCATGAACAACCAGAGCCCAACCAAACAGAACCTGGACCCAGAACCTCTTATCACTCTGTCCCAAGAGCATCAGAACGTCTGGCTCCCAGAACTACTGATACAGACTCTTCCACAGCCTATACTCCTGTATCATTTCCAACCAATGTTGCTGACTTGATGACCCGGGTTTATATGATGTTTTTAGGGTTTTTCCTTGTAGGTTTTGAGTCTTTTTCTTGTGTCTCATGTAGTGTTTCATGCATTCTCATGCATTTTTATCTTTTCTTGAGTCTTTGTTTTGTTTTGGTAATTTTGTAGTTTTATAGGGAGTTTTCTTGCATTTTAAGTTAAGTTTAGGACTTGCATGATTTTCTTTTGTTTTATGAAGGACCTCTTGTGCTAATGAGCTCTTGGAGCTTCTAGAATCTTCCTTGACTTGTTGGTTAGGTTTGGAGAGCAGAAACTGAAGGAGAAAGAAGGCCAAGAAGCATGGAATTGATGGAGAACTTAAAGAGGATTGAAAAGAGGAGTTTCAGAAGCCAAAAAGTCCTTTTCAGGCGAGCTTAAGCGCCTAGGCGCTGGGAATGGGCGCCTAGGCGCCAATTAGGTCCAGAGGCATGTTTTTCAACATGCAATTGGCGCTCAGGCGCTCTGAATTGGCGCCTGAGCGCCCAGAACAGCTCAGCCTCGTTTATTTTGCCTATAAATAGGATTTTAGTCATTTCCTTTTGCAATCTTGGATACTTTGTAAAATTCAGAGGTAGAGGATCATCTAGGAGAGTGAGAGAGGGCTTCCAAGCTTGTAATTCAGGTTCTTAGTGGCTAATCTCTCTCCTTATGCTTTGGTTTTCATGTAAGACTTTTCATGTTTAAGTTATAATCTTAAGTTCTTTCCCACATGTTCTTCTTCTTCCCTTGAATCCCATTTTCTGAACATCAATCTAAGCTTGTATGCATGCTTGCTTTTTGCTTTTCTATAATCAGAACGGAAGTTTGTTATAGGAGGAAGGGTTGGGGTTTGATGGCCTGAATTTGCATGATCTAAAACCTCATATAAATGACTAAGTACACAAGGAATTGGGCTTAGCTTTTAGTATGAGAGAATTGCTTATGTGAGGAATCAATAAGTGAGTAACTAGGCTATATCATCAAGGAGAGATTCATGAGTTCATGTGCTTAGAATGATGTGCTTAAATTGACTAGTTGAACAAGAACCCAAAGCATGATATTTTCTGAATTGTCTCTTTATTTTTCCTTTTCCTTATTACTACTTTGATATATGTTTGCCTCAATAAAACCAACCTTCAAACTCAAAGCTTGAACCGAATCTATTCACTTACAATCCCTGTGGTTCGATATTTAAAACCGGGTGGATTCCGTACACTTGCGGATTTACCAACATGACTCTTCTCCCTCCAATAACTCTGAAAACATTAGAAAATTTATGGAGGTTAGAAAAGAAAAGGTGTCTACCTTAGAAGAGTATTATCTCACTTGTCCAAGCCCTAGGAGATATCCTGGCCTTAGACCTGAACGTCTAGTAGATCCAGATGAACCTATCGTGGCCAATCCTTTACATGAGGCAGACCCTTTGGCTCAACAAGTTCAACCTGCCCCTGATCAACAAGAGCCAATTCAACCAGAACCTGAACCAGAACAATCTGTGTCTAACCACTCTTCGGTTAGATCACCCAATCCTCTGGTTGCAACTTCTGAACCACACCTTGGAGCCTCTGAACCTCATGTCCAAACCTGTGACATTGGCTCTCCCCAAGGTGTCTCTGAAGCTCACAGCAGCAATCATCCAGCCTCTCCTGAAACCAACCTCTCTATAATTCCTTACATTCACCTCCGACCCACATCTCTCTCTGAGTGCATCAATATTTTCCATCATGAAGCATCATTGATGCTACGCA
Organism: Lotus japonicus; assembly: GCF_012489685.1. Taxonomy (NCBI): domain Eukaryota; kingdom Viridiplantae; phylum Streptophyta; class Magnoliopsida; order Fabales; family Fabaceae; genus Lotus; species Lotus japonicus. The sequence goes on along the minus strand of NC_080041.1, from coordinate 130,616,419 downwards.
ATGTGCAAGGTCAGACTGACCTAAGCGAGAATGCTGAATCGGTGGCTGAAGAGTGGGACAGTCTGAGCACTTGGCTAGTGGCTCAAGTCCCAGTTATGATGCAGCTACTGCATGCAGAAGGAAGTCAGAGGATAGAGGCTGCTAAGCAGAGGTTTGCCAGAAGAATGGCTCTTCATGAACAAGAACAAAGACACAAGCTCCTTGCAGCTGCTGAAGAAGCCAGAAGAAAGCAAGAGGAAGCTGAAGAAGCTGCACGTCAAGCCGCAGCTCAAGCTGAACAAGCCAGATTAGAGGCAGACAGACTTGAAGCTGAAGCTGAAGCCCGCAGACTGGCACCAGTGATCTTTACACCTGTTGCTTCTGCTTCCACTCCTGCTAATCAAGCTGCTCAGAATGTTCCTTCCAATTCTGCTCAGTCAAGCTCGTCCAGACTCGACATCATGGAACAACGTCTTAATACTCATGAGTCTATGCTGTTGGACATTAAGCAAATGATGCTGGAACTTCTGCGTCGCTCTGATAAACCCTAGTCTTAGGATCTCTTCGCTTTTCTTTTACTTGTTTTATTTGGTTTATTTCTGTTTCTTTTTCTTTAGTTATTTTGTTTTGAATTGTTTGTGATTATCTTTGCCTATATATCTACATATATATATCTGACATTGTGTTTGCAAATATTTTTTATTCATAATATGTTTATGTTTACATCATACATTCTTTATCACTTTCCCTAACAATCTAGAATGGAGGATCTCTCCTCATTCTTCTGCACTCTTGGCGCTGCTCTGACCTCTCCTTCTCCAGACGATCCAGTGAATACTGGATGTTGTTAAGATTGATGATCAGCTCATTCTTCTCCAGAACCTCTTCTGAAGTCTTGAGCCTTCCTTCTATGATCTCTTTTTCTTCCAGCAGCTTTAGTTCAAGCTGGCTCAGTTCTTGCACTTCCTCCACGAAGGCAAGGAATTCCCTCAAGTCTTTCTTCAACTCTGGACGCAGGTCCTCCTCCAGCAGTGTCCGTGTTAGCTCTGAGATGGTTGTTGTACCCTCTGGATGCCTAATGTTGAGGAACAAGTCCTCCTCAAAGGCCTTCTTTCTCAGCTCTTCGAGTGTGATCATGAATGATGCCATTTTTCTCAATTATGGTATTGTTTGAGTTGTGAAGCTTACCCTATTCTCCATCGCTTTTTATAGGCTTCACTTTCTCTCTGAAAGTTAATGCTCCTACAGTTTCTCGAGGTTAAGTTCTTGGTAACTGACCCTTTTCTTTACTCCCTTGGCCGGTGGTAAACGTTCTTCTCTTGCATTAACTCTTCTATTTATTTCGTCTAACTTTGATTCATGCATCGTTTTCATTTTCTTAAAACTTAGACCTTCTCTAAGGGGGAGTACCTTGTACTTCAAGCTAAGTTTTTCACACCCCAAGCTTTTTGCTTATGACAAAAAGGGGGAGTAAACCCTGTTTTTGATGTGTAAGATGTGTTAGTGTGATTTATTTTTCTTTTGGAGAATTTAAGAGTTCCACCTTTATGACCATAGATGTGTCACTGGGCAAATACAAGGAATACATTTCACTTCTTCTGAAGTGATTTTAGTTTGACTCTGATACCCAAGACTCTGATACCTTGTCCGTTGACTCTGAATACTTATGCGCTCTGATCTCTCTATTTCTTCTATGTCATAAGTTTTTCACTCTGAACTCTTATATTATTTAGCTCAGAATCTAGACTTTACTAACGTTTTCATCAAGTATTAGATTCAGGGGGAGCTAAGCTCAGAATCAAGCAGTGACTTGAATTCAGAATGAGCAAGATAAACTATTCACATCAGGATAAGTTTTATTCTATATCCCTAAACTCTGAGTGAATTCAGTTTATTGTTTAAGAATTGTTCATAAAAAATCTTAGTTTTGTCATCATCAAAAAGGGGGAGATTGTAAGATCAAGTTTTGATCTAGTAGTACAACTCTATGTTTTGATGATTACAAGTTAACCTTTTGATATGAACAATTGTGGTACTCTAACGTGTTTTTCTGAGTGTGCTATTTACAGGCTCTGACCTCTATTCAATCTCACACAAATCAGAAGCAATGTGCTTAAAGAGTGTCCCAAGCAACGCTTTCGCATTCACCATGTTCAGTATGAACAGTGGAAAAGCTTCAGAAGTTCTGAAGTTATACAAACTCTGATGTGGACTCAGTCACTAGAAGTTCTGAAGATCCGGAAAGTCTGATAACCAAGAAACACTGAAGGTTCAGATGTTCTGATGGTGTAGAAGACTCTGAAGATCCAGAAGCTGAATAGTGGAAACTCTGATGTCCAGAAGCAAGAAACTCTGAAGACCATGTACTTCCCTCTGAGTTCAGAATCAGAAGATACAACGGTTAGAGGATCTGTGCTTTCCCTCTGACTCTGATCAACCGCCTTCACAAGTTCCAACATGAAGCATAACCCTGATCAGAAGTCTCCTAGGTTTAAAGGTCAAGTCACTATCCAAGTACAAAAGCAACTGTACCTTCCTGACGACCTACCTAATGTTCTCAGCCACAGCAGAAGTTGGAATTTCTAGAACTGCCCTCCAACGGTAGCATTTCCCATGCAACGTTCAACCCTAATCCTTGGAGTATAAATAGAGGCTGAAGATTGAAAGAAGCGGCTAGAAGCATTACATACGCGCAAGACATATTCAAATTCTTCTAAGCTTTCTTTCACTTGAAATTCATTGTGTTTACTATTAGCTTTTCAGAAGCAAATCTCTTGTAAACATTTCTTTGATAAACAGTTTGTTTAGTTCCTTTAGGAGATCAAGGTTGATCGGATCCTAGAGAAGACTAAGAGAGTGAATCTTAGTGTGAGCTAAGTCAGTGTAATTGTTAGTCACTTGTAGGTTTCAAGTGCAGTTGTAACACTTTACCTGATTAGTGGATTGCCTTCATTCTAAGAAGGAAGAAATCACCTTAACGGGTGGACTGGAGTAGCTTGAGTGATTTATCAAGTGAACCAGGATAAAAATCCTTGTGTGCTTTTCCATCTCTTCATCTTAGCACTTAAGTTCTCGAAAGATTTGTCTAAATCTTTAAGGTGGAAGTTTTATCTTGAAAACGTTATTCAAACCCCCCCCCTTTCTACCGTTTTTCATACCTTCAGACCATTCTTACCACAGTAGTGACACTTCCAAGGTACAGTTTTGTCAAGCTTAAACTGGGGTCTCACATGCAGAGGTACATGTCGAGGCAATGAATCTGACAACTGATAATTTCTGGGCTTCTTGAATTCAGTTTGTTTTGCAGCAGACACAAATTTCTTTGAACCTTTTCTGAATTTCTTTGTTTGCTGTTCTATAGTCAAAGCCAATTCCCTTCAAACTCCCTCCTTGCTTGCTAGTTTCTTTCAGAATTTCATCAAGCATATCAGAACCACTGTTCAACATTCTAACAGATTTGTGAGTAGCTTCAAGCTTTCTTATCAGAGTTGCCACTTCCTCTTGAAGTCCTGCATTAATCAACACTAGATTAGCATTTTCCATAGTATCAGCATTATTAAACTTACTTTGCCATTCCTCCAGATCTTCCTTCAGCTTTGTGCTGAGCTCTTTCAGCCTTTCATTCTGAGAGACAAGTTGTTCTATCTCACTTTGCTTTTCTCTCACAAGTTTACATGCTTCTTCCCACTTGATGTGTAGCAGCTTGTAAGTCTCAGCCAGTTCCTCATCTGTAATGTCCTCATCACTTGTATCAGACTCATAGATGGTTCCAGAGAAAGCATTGACTTTGTTTGCAGATATCTCCTCCTCATCTTCAGTGTCTTCATCTGACCAAGTTACCATCATACCTTTCTTCTGCTTCTTTAGATAGGTGGCGCATTCAGACCTGATATGGCCATATCCTTCACATTCATGACACTGCACTCATTTATTCTGACTAGATCTTTCTTCTTCTTTGGTCTTCCTCTGTGAATTAGAAAACTTGGATTTGTTATCGAACTTCATGTCCTGGACATTAGGCCTGGTTCTTTTGTCAATCTTTCCCAATGCTCTATTGAATTTTTTTGCTAGCATAGCCAGAGCCTCAGAAAGATTTTCACCCTCACAGTCTTCATCATCACCTTCATCAGTGTTTGACACAAAAGCAATACTCTTATTCTTCTTCTCAGATTTTCCACTCAATTTCAACTCAAATGTCTGCAAAGAGCCAATAAGTTCATCAACCTTCATGTTCTCAATGTCTTGAGCCTCCTCAATTGCAGTGACTTTCATAGCAAACTTCTGAGGAAGAGATCTCAAGATCTTCCTTACAAGCTTCTCATCTGTCATAGGTTCTCCCAAAGCAAATGAAGCATTAGACAAGTCACGGACACGCATGTGGAATTCTGAAATAGTCTCTTCTTCAGTCATCATCAAATTTTCAAATTGAGTAGTAAGCATCTGAAGCCTTGACATCCTTACTCGAGTGGTTCCTTCATGTGCAGTTTTCAGAATTTCCCAAGCATCATTTGCCACAGTACACGTATTGATCAGCCTAAACATATTCTTGTAAACTCCATTAAAGATAGCATTTAGAGCCTTTGAATTTCCAGGAGCAGCTTCATCTTCAACACTGGTCCATTCTTCTTCAGGTTTTTCCACAACAGTAGTAGAGGTGCCTTCAACCTCAGCCTTAGTGGGGTGCTTCCAACCCTTGACAATAGCTTTCCAAGTCTTGTTGTCAATTGATTTGAGAAAGGCTGTCATGCGAACCTTCCAGTAGTCATAGTTAATACCATCCAGAATGGGTGGCCTATTGACTGATCCTCCCTCCTTATTATCCATGAGAACTTGAATAAAACTCCCTGGAGCTCACCCAACCAGAACAGGGTTCCTGCTCTGATACCAATTGTAATTCAGGTTCCCTCTGATACGATTGTCCTGCACGATGCTGGAACAAGAGGTTTGACAACCACTTAACAGTAAAACAAAACTTAACAACAGAGACAATATAACATAGTAATTGTTAACCCAGTTCAGTGAAAAACTTTCACCTACGTCTGGAGGGTTTGCACCCAAAGAAAGGAAATCCACTATCTCAAGATTCAGGAATTACAGACACTCATGAACAAGTCAGTTCATAGTTCACTTCCTAATCTACCCAGTGTATTTCTACTTAGAATCTCAACCTAAGTATGAGAGCCCCTCTCACTTTCTCTCAATCACTGCCACAGTGATTGGTGAACACAATGAACAAGTAGAGTTTGAACGCAATCAAACACACAGAATCTCTCTTTGCTTTATAGAATCAGTGAGCAGAGACAGATTCACAACTAAACAAAGGACAAAGCACAAACACAAATCCTAAAACACTTGATCTCTCTCTATTAGCTTCAGCCGTCTTCATGTTTTAGGTCTTCATCCTTTTATAGACTTCAGCAGCGGTAGCATGGGCTTTAGGGTTGGCACGGGCTGAAGAAACAGATTGCAGTAACAGCAATTCAAAACGCAATCTTGATAGATTTGGTTTCTTATTGCACAAGTAAAGATAGAAATCAATCTTTTAACAAAGATTGTTTCAACAAATAACAACCCAACAAATAAAACCCTTCTGGAATAGCTACTTGCTCCTCAAGTAACTCAAAAACATATCTTCAGTAAATCTTCAGAGGGCCCACATCTTAAACACAAGCTGATGACTGATGCCCTAGCTTCACGGCATCTGCTTCGACAATCGGTTGTTTTGACAAAATGCATGGCAACATGTTCCAACAAAAAAGACTAAATATCCAAGTCATACCAAAACTGCTCAATGAGCACAAAATTTGAGAATTGCCCAAGGAGCCAAAACCTACCAAAGAATGGGTGCACAACACCACTTTGGCCATAACAACATACTTAAAATCGCCAAAATGTAGTCTAGAGGAAATAACAGCACCAGAAATAAATAAAAAAACATAATAAAAAGAAAATGCTAAAATAAGTCTTCAAATCTTCTCCTTTTTGACCACCTTCAACAACTTCTTTCCAGCACCACCTTCAACCTCAGGAGGGGACAAGCGCTTGACTGGGAGAGAACTGGTATTGGCCGGGAGAGAACCGGTACCGTCATCCCCAACGTTAACATCACCACTTGGAAGAGTTTCAACATCAAAAAATTCAACCATCTGAAATAAGAATGAGAAATATGATGAGTGACAAAGACAAACCCAAACTGATCATTTATAATTCTTAAAACTACTAAAATTTAAATTTATTAAGAAATCTCAAATCATCAAACCTTCGGTTTCAGCAAATAGATTTAATATTCTAAACTACATAAACTTTCGGTTTCAGCAAATATTTTATGCACTTATTTTTAGCATTATAAGTTAAACAGCTATAGGAATAACAACTATAATTTTAATCACGTGATTGAATAACAGCAGCTACAGTAGCAATTGAAAATTCTAAGGTAGCGTTTGGAAGACATGTTGGAACGGGACGGAACGGGACATGAGGGTTCTGTTCCATGTTTGTTACATGTTTAAGTAGGAACGAAACAGGACAAAATACTCATTCAACAGAACACTTTGGTTCCCTAAAAAAGGGTGGAACCAAAGAGAACAGAACAGGACATTGAAAAAAATATTGACACAGACAAAACTACCCCTAGGTTTATGCTCTTATCTTCCCCAATTATTCACTTCAGTTTTCTGCCAGTCGTTACATTCATCTCAATTTTCTTCATCTGCGAACTCTCTGTTCCATGTAAAATAAATTTCAATCACTCTACTTTTTCCTCTTAATCACATCGACATGTACACCCACATAGAAGATGGACGTTATCGATCAAACCAAATTCATCTCCAGTTTGATTACACGATGGATGAAAACAATGGTCTGATGCCATTTCTCAACGACTCAATCTAATGTACACTAGTAGTATCAATTGCTGATCTTCCACCAAAAAAACATCAATCGCTATAAAAAAGATATTAACCAGATGTTTCATTTTCATAAAAAAGTAATATGTTCCATTGTTTTGCTATTTTTCATGCTTAATAAACACTGAGCATGGTAAGGGTACATTTGTAATTAACATTACAGTCCTGTTTTGTATGTGATGTATGTACCAAACACAGTGCACAGAACATTATTGTCCCGTTCCGTTCTGTTCTCTTTGGTTTCCAAACGCTACCTAAATATGAATATATGAAACCAACATAAAAGACCAAAATCAGATACAGTGTTTGAGAAGAGAAAAAGAAACCTCTTTTATGTGTTTGAAGTCCGAATGAGATGGGCATTTGAGTAGGAGTTGTTCTGTGAGGCAAAACTAAAAGGATTGGGCTTTTGCTGTTGTTGGTGGGAGGCAGATACAGATGCAGCCTTAGACCCAAACCCAAAAGGATTATTGGTATTTTGCTGCTGGTAAGAATTGTTCTGCCCTCCAAATCCATGAACGTTAGGTTTTCTCTGTGTTTGGACTGCATGTACAAACTTACACCTTTCTCCATATTGACAACTGAAACATGAAACCAAACCAAATCAATAATACAATCTTGAACATGTTTCAGGTTATACTAACACATTCTTCAAATCTCAAAAATGCATGCGGTGACAGATTAAAACGGGAGAATGAATATCACTTATAAAGTAAACAAAAAAAGCAGAAATTGAAGTCTGTCAAAGCAAATGTTATACAATCAAGTCTGTCTCTGTTTCCTGTAGTCATCTCAAGAGTCATAACAAATTGAAGTTTTAAGATAGCACAGGAAATTAAAGCAACACATTTACCTTGACATAGAAAAGGAAAAGATCTAATCATTGTCGCTGCTGCTGCTGCTACTGTCATGGTCATGGCCATGCTCGTGCTTCTTCTTCTTCTTCTTGTCATGCAACCTGCATATAGCAAATGAAGCTTACATCTCTGAACGTGAATACTAATCAATCATATCACATGAATTACAATCAAGAACATAGAACAGCCAGCTTGTGGAGACAAAGTAAGCATGATGTGGTGAACTTTTAAGAGTTAACAAATGTGAAATAAATACAACAATTATGATACATAAACCAAGAACAGTATAAACACCCATCAAACGCTTCATTTTACTATTTATCTCTCACTTCTTATCATCCATTACTTTTCTATATTCTTTTCTTCTCTCTCGCCAGGTGTCTAAACAACTTGGTGGCCATGAAACATTTTTCTAAATACCAAAGATAACTTTCAGCTCCACTCACTTATTTGGAAATCCACCAAATAACTTTCAACCTTGATTTATAAACTGCAACACTATTTTCACCTCCACTCACTTGTTTTTCGGTCTCACTCTGATTTATATACAGACAATGGCGCTTACACCTGAAACTGTTTGGTTCAGAGAATTAGAAAGAAAGGAAGAGAGAATCATGGAAAAACTAACAAAACACAGTGCATTGAGCTCTGTGCAATAAATAAAAAAGAAACAAATGAAGCATTTAAGAATTAAGATCATAACAATATCATAATAAACACCTAAATCTATGAAAGGAACAGAGCTGCCACTCACAATTTTCATGGAGGTTCTGAGTTCCCAAGCACGAGCAGAGGCTGAACCAACTCCTCCCATGTCAGGGTATTGGACCCCTTCTGCCAGTGTTCTCGGGATTCTCTATTGGTCCTATTCCTCTTGAACTTGAACCTGGTCCAGATCTTGATGATTGCTTGGAAGAGCCAGAAAACTTCAGCACCATGTCCTTCAATTGCATATGCAGAAAGAAAGAAATAAAAAAATGAAATTAACACCATTTGCATGTATCTATCTATCAATCCAAATATTCATCGTCAACAACATTTTCACAAATCATAAAAACATGGTTCAAAATAGGTAAGATAGGCATCAAAGCAGAAAGCTCTTCACATCAATTAGTTCAAGCAAGATTTTAAAATGGTAAGCCAAGGACATCAATTACTGTATAATCAAAGTATATCCATAGTAAATAGTCATTAAAACTTGACATGTTAGATTTTTTTGAAATTTATAAATAACAGCAGAAGAATCCGGGTATAAGAAACTATATCTCTAAAATATATCTGATATCTAATTTTGGCAATGAAATGTAGTGCCGTAATTACAGAGAAAAGTATCCTAATCACATCCTAATTAGGAACTGAGATTAAGAAATATATCTGATGATATGTAATTAAGGTACTTTATCTCTGTAATCAGAGAGAGATATAGCATCCTAATTAGAGAGAAAAGTATCCAAATTACATCTCTACTTAGGAAAACTGAAACATTATCTCTAATTAGAGAAATATAGTACCTTAATTACATATCACATATATTTCAAGATCTTAGTAGAGATATAACTTCTCTTGTACTCAGATTCTCTTTTCTTTAACAATGACTACATACATACTCTAGATACATCTTAACTTTGTTATTTGTTTTTCAAACAGTTGCACAAGCTAAGTTATTTGATGCAAGCATCCTATGATGGTGGGAAGGTTGGCAAAGAAAATAGCACAGAAGATGGGGGTTCAAGAAGTAGGTACAACAATTGCAGGGGTGAAGGAAAGGTAAGGTTTTCAAATGAGGGGTTGGAGGACAGAGTAGGTGTGTATTCTGATGATCAAAATGAAATCAGCAAAAGGGCTGAGAAACCTGACCAACTTCTGAGAAGGGATGATGATCATGATGCAGAGACTCCATTCACATCACTTGAAAAATGGTACAGGTTGACCCAAGTGGGATCTTAGATCAGTCATGTAACAATTCTCAGTGTTTAGATTTCTGGACTTGAAAATTTGCATGCACCAAACTCCATGTTGCAACATGTTTGGTGTTTGATGCAACATGGAACTTGAAGCACTGGTACTCAAAACATGGCATCCTCAGCAGGATGTTGAAACTTGAAACACATGTTTGTTGGCCAGGAAACTCCAAGTTTTGTAGGCTTGTTTTGCGAAGCAACAATCCCATCCCTGCAATGGTACTCTTCTTAATTCTACCGACTATGCAATTTCAGATCATTCCTATCATTGAATTGCAACAATTGTAAGATCAAGTTTTGATCTAGTAGTACAACTCTATGTTTTGATGATTACAAGTTAACCTTTTGATATGAACAATTGTGGTACTCTAACGTGTTTTTCTGAGTGTGCTATTTACAGGCTCTGACCTCAACTCAATCTCACACAAATCAGAAGCACTGTGCATAAAGGGTAACCCAAGCAACGCTTTCGCATTCACCATGTTCAGTATGAACAGTGGAAAAGCTTCAGAAGTTCTGAAGCTATACAAACTCTGATGTGGACTCAGTCGCTAGAAGCTCTGAAGATCCAGAAGTTCTGATAACCAAGAAACACTGAAGGTTCAGATGTTCTGATGGTGTAGAAGACTCTGAAGATCCAGAAGCTGAATAGTGGAAACTCTGAAGTCCAGAAGCAAGAAACTCTGAAGGCCATGTTCTTCCCTCTGAGTTCAGAATCAGAAGATACAATGGTCAGAGGATCTGTGCTTTCCCTCTGACTCTGATCAACCGGCTTCACAAGTTCCAATATGAAGTATTCCCCTGATCAGAAGTCTCCTAGGTTAAAAGGTCAAGTCGCTATCCAAGTACAAAAGCAAGTGTACCTTCCTGACGACCTACCTAACGTTCTCAGCCACAGCAGAAGCTGGATTTTCCAGAACTGCCCTCCAACGGTAGCATTTCCCATGCAACGCTCAACCCTAATCCTTGGAGTATATATAGAGGCTGAAGATTGAAAGAAGCGGCTAGAAAAACAGAAAGAAATACATACGCGCAAGACATATTCAAAATATTCTAAGCTTTCTTTCATCTGAAATTCATTGTGTTTACTATTAGCTTTGTAGAAGCAAATCTCTTGTAAACAATTCTTTGATAAACAGTTTGTTTAGTTCCTTTAGGAGATCAAGGTTGATCGGATCCTAGAGAAGACTAAGAGAGTGAATCTTAGTGTGAGCTAAGTCAGTGTAATTGTTAGTCACTTGTAGGTTTCAAGTGCAGTTGTAACTCTTACCTGATTAGTGGATTGCCTTCATTCTAAGAAGGAAGAAATCACCTTAACGGGTGGACTGGAGTAGCTTGAGTGATTTATCAAGTGAACCAGGATAAAATCCTTGTGTGCTTTTCTATCTCTTATCTTTAGCACTTAAGTTCTCGAAAGATTTGTCAAAATCTTTAAGGTGGAAGTTTTGTTCTGAAAACGTTATTCAAACCCCCCCTTTCTACCGTTTTTCATACCTTCAATTGGTATTAGAGCGCAAGTTCTGATTACCACACCTAACAGTGTTCAGTGATCCGGGCCGGTGTGAAAAACAATGGCTGCCACCACCAGTGAAACTCAAAGAGATGGTTACAACGCAAAGCCTCCTATGTTCGATGGTCAAAGGTTCGAATATTGGAAAGATAGACTGGAAAGTTTCTTTCTGGGTTTCGATGCAGATCTCTGGGATATTATTGTGGATGGCTATGAGCGTCCAGTTGATGCAGATGGCAAGAAGATCCCAAGGTCAGAGATGACTGCAGATCAAAAGAAGCTGTACTCACAACATCACAAAGCAAGAGCAATTCTTCTAAGTGCTATTTCCTATGAGGAGTACCAGAAGATTACAGATCGTGAGTTTGCTAAAGGCATTTTTGAATCTCTGAAGATGTCTCATGAAGGAAACAAGAAAGTCAAAGAATCAAAGGCATTGTCTTTGATCCAAAAGTATGAATCCTTCATCATGGAGCCAAATGAGTCCATTGAAGAAATGTTCTCCAGATTTCAATTGCTTGTAGCTGGCATACGACCTCTCAACAAGAGCTACACAACAAAAGATCATGTCATAAGGGTCATCAGGTGTCTTCCTGAAAGTTGGATGCCTTTGGTGACTTCAATAGAGCTCACGAGAGACGTTGAGAATATGAGTTTAGAAGAACTCATCAGCATTTTGAAATGCCATGAGCTGAAACGCTCAGAGATGCAAGATCTGAGGAAAAAGTCCATAGCCTTGAAATCCAAATCTGAAAAGGCTAAGGTTGAGAAGTCAAAGGCTCTTCAAGCTGAAGAAGAAGAATCTGAAGAAGCATCAGAAGATTCTGATGAAGATGAGCTGACTCTGATCTCCAAGAGACTCAACCGCATCTGGAAGCACAGGCAGAGCAAGTTCAAAGGCTCTGGAAAGGCAAAAGGAAAGTATGAGTCCTCAGGCCAGAAGAAGTCTTCAATCAAGGAAGTCACATGTTTTGAGTGCAAAGAATCTGGGCACTACAAAAGTGATTGTCCAAAGTTGAAGAAAGACAAGAAGCCAAAGAAGCACTTCAAGACAAAGAAGAGTCTGATGGTGACATTTGATGAATCAGAGTCAGAGGATGTTGACTCTGATGGTGAAGTCCAAGGACTCATGGCAATTGTCAAAGACAAGGATGCAGAGTCAAAGGAAGCTGTTGACTCTGACTCAGAATCAGAAGGAGATCCTAACTCAGACGATGAAAATGAGGTATTTGCTTCTTTCTCTACCTCTGAACTGAAACATGCTTTGTCTGATATCATGGATAAGTATAACTCTTTATTGTCTAAGCATAAAAAGTTGAAAAAGAACTTATCTGCTGTCTCCAAGACTCCTTCTGAACATGAGAAAATTATTTCTGATTTGAAAAATGAAAATCATGCTTTGGTAAATTCTAACTCTATGCTTAAGAACCAGATTGCTAAGTTAGAAGAAATTGTTGCCTGTGATGCCTCTGATTGTAGAAATGAATCTAAGTATGAAAAGTCTTTTCAAAGATTCCTAGCTAAAAGCGTGGATAGAAGCTTAATGGCTTCAATGATCTATGGCGTAAGCAGAAATGGAATGCATGGCATTGGCTATTCTAAACCAATTAGAAATGAGCCCTCTGTGTCTAAAGCTAAATCTTTATATGAATGCTTTGTTCCCTCTGGTACCATATTGCCTGATCCTGTACCTGCTAAAGTTACTAAAAACCCTCTTAAAAAGGGATCTTTCTCTATGACTAAATATCATGCAAATATTCCTTTAAAATATTATGTTGAGACACCCAAGGTGATCAGAACCTCTGGGGTAACTAACAAAAGAGGACCCAGAAAGTGGGTACCTAAGGACAAGATTATCTATGTTGCAGATATCCTTGATAGCTCCACTGAAACACCAATCATGGTATCTGGACAGTGGATGCTCGCGTCACATGACGGGAGAAAAGCGTATGTTCCGAGAGCTGAAACTTAAGCCTGGAGGCGAAGTTGGCTTCGGAGGAAATGAAAAGGGTAAAATTGTTGGTACTGGTACTATTTGTGTAGATAGTAGTCCATGCATTGATAATGTTTTATTGGTAGACGGCTTAACACATAACTTATTGTCTATAAGTCAATTAGCTGACAAGGGTTATGATGTTATATTCAATCAAAAGTCCTGCCGGGCTGTAAGTCAGATCGATGGCTCTGTTCTGTTTAACAGCAAGAGGAAGAACAACATTTATAAGATCAGATTATCTGAGTTGGAGGCTCAGAATGTGAAGTGCCTTCTGTCTGTTAATGAAGAGCAGTGGGTATGGCATAGACGGTTAGGGCATGCTAGTATGAGAAAGATTTCTCAGCTGAGCAAGCTAAACCTTGTTAGGGGCTTACCCAATCTGAAGTTCGCTTCAGACGCTCTTTGTGAAGCATGTCAGAAAGGCAAATTCACAAAAGTCCCTTTCAAGGCAAAGAATGTTGTCTCAACCTCAAGGCCGTTAGAACTTCTGCATATCGACCTGTTTGGACCAGTGAAAACTGAGTCTATAGGTGGCAAGAGATATGGGATGGTTATCGTTGATGACTATAGCCGCTGGACATGGGTAAAGTTTCTAACCCGCAAGGATGAGTCTCATGCTGTGTTCTCTACCTTCATTGCTCAAGTGCAAAACGAGAAGGCTTGTAGGATTGTGCGTGTCAGAAGTGACCATGGTGGAGAGTTTGAGAATGACAAGCTTGAGAGTCTGTTTGATTCCTATGGAATTGCACATGATTTCTCTTGTCCCAGAACTCCTCAACAAAATGGTGTTGTTGAGAGGAAGAACAGAACTCTTCAGGAGATGGCTAGAACCATGCTCCAAGAAACTGGCATGGCTAAGCACTTTTGGGCAGAGGCAGTAAATACAGCATGTTACATTCAGAACAGAATCTCTGTGAGACCATTTCTGAATAAGACTCCTTATGAATTGTGGAAGAACATAAAACCCAACATTTCTTATTTTCATCCTTTTGGCTGTGTTTGTTATGTTCTCAATACTAAGGATAGATTGCATAAATTTGATGCTAAGTCTTCTAAGTGTCTATTACTTGGTTATTCTGATAGATCTAAAGGTTTTAGATTTTATAATACTGATGCTAAGACTATTGAAGAATCTATTCATGTTAGATTTGATGATAAGCTTGACTCTGACCAGTCAAAGCTAGTTGAAAAGTTTGCAGATTTAAGCATTAATGTTTCTGACAAAGGCAAAGCTCCAGAGGAAGTTGAGCCAGAGGAAGATGAACCAGAGGAAGAAGCTGGTCCCTCTAACTCACAAACTCTGAAGAAGAGCAGAATCACTGCAGCTCACCCTAAGGAATTGATTCTGGGCAACAAAGATGAACCAGTCAGAACCAGATCTGCCTTCAGACCCTCTGAAGAGACCTTGCTGAGTCTGAAAGGATTGGTGTCCTTAATTGAACCCAAGTCCATAGATGAAGCTCTTCAGGACAAGGATTGGATTCTGGCCATGGAAGAAGAATTGAATCAATTTTCCAAGAACGATGTTTGGAGCTTAGTGAAGAAGCCTGAGAATGTTCATGTTATTGGAACGAAATGGGTATTCAGAAACAAGCTAAATGAGAAAGGAGATGTAGTCAGAAACAAGGCAAGGCTAGTTGCTCAAGGCTACAGCCAGCAGGAAGGAATAGACTACACTGAAACATTTGCTCCGGTAGCAAGACTGGAGGCAATCAGACTGTTGATCTCCTTCTCAGTAAATCACAACATAGTTCTACATCAGATGGACGTAAAGAGTGCCTTCCTAAATGGTTATATCTCAGAGGAAGTCTATGTTCATCAACCCCCAGGTTTTGAAGATGAAAAGAAACCAGACCATGTGTTCAAGTTGAAGAAATCACTCTACGGTCTGAAGCAAGCTCCCAGAGCATGGTATGAGAGACTTAGCTCATTCCTTCTGGAGAATGAGTTTGTAAGGGGTAAAGTAGATACAACTCTTTTTTGCAAGACTTATAAAGATGATATCTTAATTGTGCAAATTTATGTTGATGATATTATATTTGGTTCTGCTAATCAATCTCTATGCAAAGAATTTTCTGAGAGGATGCAGGCTGAATTTGAGATGAGTATGATGGGAGAATTAAAGTACTTTCTGGGAATACAAGTTGATCAAACACCAGAAGGAACATATATCCATCAGAGCAAGTACACTAAAGAACTTCTGAAGAAGTTCAATATGCTGGAATCTACAGTGGCCAAGACTCCAATGCATCCTACATGCATTTTGGAGAAAGAAGATAAAAGTGGTAAAGTATGTCAGAAGCTCTATCGTGGAATGATAGGTTCACTTCTATACTTAACTGCATCTAGGCCAGACATATTATTTAGTGTTCACTTATGTGCTCGTTTCCAATCAGATCCAAGGGAAACCCACTTAACTGCTGTTAAGAGGATCCTAAGGTATCTGAAAGGCACCACTAACCTTGGCTTGATGTATAAGAAAACATCAGAGTATAAGCTTTCAGGTTATTGTGATGCTGATTATGCTGGAGATAGAACAGAGAGAAAAAGTACTTCTGGAAATTGTCAATTTCTGGGAAGCAATCTAGTCTCATGGGCAAGCAAGAGGCAATCAACCATTGCACTATCAACTGCAGAGGCAGAATATATCTCAGCAGCAATATGCAGCACTCAGATGCTCTGGATGAAACATCAGCTGGAGGATTATCAGATCCTTGAGAGCAATATCCCAATCTATTGTGATAACACTGCTGCAATCTCATTGAGTAAGAATCCTATCTTGCATTCAAGGGCAAAGCACATTGAGGTAAAGTATCACTTTATTAGAGATTATGTACAGAAGGGCGTACTTCTTCTGAAGTTTGTTGATACTGACCATCAATGGGCAGATATCTTTACAAAGCCCTTAGCAGAGGATAGATTTAATTTTATTCTGAAAAATCTAAACATGGACTTTTGTCCAGAGTGAAGATGGATCAGAACCTCTGACTATGATACTTCTTGATCAGAAGATGTCTAGTCCAGAAGGTAACTCAATCAGAGTGTGTGTGCCCACTGGTACTGACTCTGAAGCTGAGACAACAACACGTGTGTCAGAATTTCTGATGCATAATTCCTTGTGCCCGTGTGACAGTCTGTTATGATTGCGTGTAGATATGCTTATCTCCTGTGTGTGATTGTGTATTTTACTGTTACTATCTATCTTTAATTTTCAACCGTTGATCTTAAAGTGCTTTTTGAATCAACAACGGTTATTTGATAAAACCCACTATACACACACGTTCTCGTTCACTTCCGGTTTTCACTCTCGCACTCTCTGCTTTTCAAAACCGCCTCTTTCTTGATTTCTCTCTCGATCTCTCTTCATCCTTCAAACTTCATCTTCTACCTCAAACCTTCAACCTCTTCAAAATGGTGAGACAAACCAGAAGATCTACTGCAGATGCACCTCAGTTCCCTCACATGGTAGTTGGTTTGGCAACGGGTCAAAGGGGCTCTGAGAACCCGGCACAAGAACAAGTTCAAGCTCAAGAGCAGATTGTTCCAATTGCAGAACGGGGCTGTGCCGTTCACTGCGTATTTGCTCCTGAGGAACTCCAAGTCCTGGCAGAATGGAGATTCGACCTCGACAACCTGGCTGCAAATGGGTTTGATCTTCGTCCTGAAGTCCAAGCTCAAGGTTGGGGAAACTACTTCAACCGACTTCGAGGACCGGTGTATGAGAAGTTGGTCAAGGAATTCTGGAAGCACGCCGACTGCGATGATACTCAGTGGTTTCTCATATTCTTGGCAGGAAGATCATCATCACTGAGAAGTCATTCGTGAATCTGCTAGGTGCAGACACTGCTTATGGGTATCGGTTCCAATTCACTGAGTCGAAGCTGAAACCCAGCACCAAAGACAAAATCAACCAGGCCCTGTACACCACTTTCAAACCGGGCAAGACAAGTTACAAGGTGATGGACCTTCACCCCAAACTCAGGATCTGGCACAAGATCCTACTCAACTGCATAAACCAGAGACCGAAGGGCAGTTCTCCAGACTACATCAACTTCAACCAGAAGGTGATGTTGTTCTTCATCCAAGATCAGGAGAAGATCTGCCTTCCCTACTTCCTGTTCTCCTACTTGAAGGAATGCATCCGGAAGTCTCGCACCACCGCCTCCATCAAGTCTGCGATCAAATATATCCCTTTTGGGAGGCTGCTCTCAGACTTTCTCATTGAAAGCAACCTGGTGCAAGATCTGGTTAATGCTGGTTGCACAGAGGACTTGAGCACAATTGTCAGTGATGTCTTCACTGCAAACTCTCTGAAGAAGATGGGTTTGGTCCAGAAGAAGATTGCTCCTGCTCATGAAGACAAATCTTCTGAGATCAGAGGAAGAAGGATGCCTCTGAATGACTACCCACTGTGGACTCAAGCAGACAATCCTGAAGCCATCAGATGCTATGTTGAAGACCTCAGGGCTCAAGGATTCGAGATTGATCTTGATGATTTCTTCAGCAGACTGCCGCCAGCTCCAGAGTTTCATTCTCCTCCCAAGAAGAAAGCTCAGAGGAAGATGGTTCTGGAAGAATCCTCTGAAGAATCTGATGTCCCTTGGTCAAGAAGACGAAGAGAAAGCCTGATGATGGTGATGATAGTGATAGTGAGGATGGTCCTCCAAAGAAGAAGCAGAAGAAGGTCAGAATCGTGGTGAAGCCTACTCGGGTGGAACCAGCTGCTGCAGTGGTCAGAAGGACTGAACCTCCTGCCAGAGTGACTCGATCATCAGCACATTCAAGTAAGCCTGCACTTGCTTCTGATGATGATTTGAATTTATTTGATGCACTTCCTATTTCTGCCTTGCTTCAACACTCCTCAAATCCCCTCACTCCTATTCCTGAATCCCAACCAGCCGCACAAACCACCTCTCCACCACATTCCCCAAGATCCTCCTTCTTTCAACCTTCTCCTACCGAAGCACCTCTCTGGAATTTGCTTCAGAACCAACCTCTAGGTCAGAAGATCCAACCTCTCTCATTACCATTCCATACGACCCATTATCTTCTGAACCCATCATCCATGACCAACCCGAGCCCAACCAAACAGAACCACAACCCAGAACGTCTGATCACTCTGCTCCCAGAGCATCAGCACGTCCTGCTGTCAGAACCACGGATACAGACTCTTCAACCGCCTTTACACCTGTATCCTTTCCAACCAATGTTGCTGATTCTTCTCCCTCCAATAACTCTGAATCTATTAGAAAATTCATGGAGGTTAGAAAAGAAAAGGTGTCTACCTTAGAGGAATATTACCTTACTTGTCCAAGCCCTAGGAGATATCCTGGCCCTAGACCTGAACGTCTAGTTGACCCAGATGAACCTATCTTGGCCAATCCTATCCAAGAGGCAGACCCCTTAGTTCAACAAGCTCACCCTGTCCCTGACCAACAAGAGCCCATTCAACCAGACCCTGAACCCGAACAATCAGTGTCTAACCAATCCTCGGTTAGATCACCTCACCCTCTGGTTGAAACTTCAGACCCTCACCTTGGAACCTCTGAACCCAATGCTCCCATGATTAACATTGGTTCTCCACAAGGTGCCTCTGAAGCTCATAGCAGCAATCACCCAGCCTCTCCTGCACCCAACCTCTCCATAATTCCCTATACTCACCTTCAACCCACATCTCTCTCTGAGTGCATCAATATCTTCTATCATGAAGCCTCCTTGAGGCTCCGCAATGTGCACGGTCAGACTGATCTCAGTGAGAATGCTGAAAGTGTGGCTGATGAGTGGAACAATCTGAGCACTTGGCTAGTGGCTCAGTTTCCAATTATGATGCAGCTCCTGCATGCAGAGGGAAGTCAGAGGATTGAGGCTGCCAAGCAAAGGTTTGCTAGAAGGGTGGCTCTTCATGAACTAGAACAGAGAAATAAGCTTCTTGAAGCTATTGAAGAAGCCAAGAGAAAGAAAGAACAAGCAGAAGAAGCTGCACGTCAAGCAGCAGCTCAAGCTGAACAAGCCAGACTTGAGGCAGAGCGACTTGAAGCTGAGGCTGAAGCTCTTAGATGCCAAGCACTTGCACCAGTTGTGTTTACTCCTGCTGCTTCTGCTTCCATTCCAGATCCTCAAGCTGCTCAGAATGTTCCTTCCAGTTCTACTCAGACAAGCTCATCCAGACTCGACATCATGGAACAACGTCTTGACACTCATGAATCCATGCTGATTGAGATGAAGCACATGATGATGGAACTTCTGCGACGCACTGACAAACCTTAGTTTTAGGATCTCTTCTTTTTCTTCTTTTTCGTTACCTTTGTTTTCCTTTGTTAAACTCTGTTTCTTTTTATTTATTTATTCTCTTTTGTTCGTTTGTGATTATATATGCATAACTATATACTTATGTCACATATGTTTGCTAAACTCGTTTTATTCATAATTGTTTTGTGTTTACATCATATTTCTTTCCATCATATAATCTAGAATGGAGGATCTCTCCTCATTCTTCTGCACTCCTGGCGCTGCTCTGACCTATCCTTCTCCAGACGCTCCAGTACATGCTGGATGTTGCTGAGCCTGATCTTTAGCTCATCCCTCTCCAGAATCTCTTCTGAAGTCTTGAGCTTCTCTTCCAAACTCTCTTTCTCTTCCAGCAGCTTGAGTTCAAGCCGGCTGAGTTCTTGCACCTCCTCCACGAAGGCAAGAAATTCCTTCAGGTCTCTCTCCAACTCTGGACGCAGGTCCTCTTCCAGCAGTGTCCGTGTCAGCTCCGCGATGGTAGTTGCACCCTCTGGATGCCTGATGTTCAGGAACAAGTCCTCTTCAAAGGCCTTCTTCCTCAGCTCTTCTAGTGCTACGTTGTATGATGCCATTTTTTTTACTGAAAATTATTCGAGGTGTGAAGCTTACCTTTCTCTCCAACGCTTTTTATAGGCTTCACTTTCTCTCTGAAAGTTAATGCTCTTACAGTTTCTCGAGGTTAAGTTCTTGGTAACTGACCCTTCTATTTACTCACTTGACCGGTGGTAAACGTTCATCCCTTGCATTAACTCTTCTATTTATTTTCGCCTAACTCTGATTCTTACATCGTTTTCATTTTCTTTTAAACTTAGACCTTCTCTAAGGGGGAGTACCTTGTACTTCAAGCTAAGTTTTTCACACCCCAAGCTTTTTGCTTATGACAAAAAGGGGGAGTAAACCCAGTTTTTGATTTGTAAGATGTGTTAGTGTGACTTATTTTTCTTTTGGAGATTTTAAGAGTTCCACCTTCATGACCATAGATGTGTCACTGGGCAAATACAAGGAATACATTTCACTTCTTCTGAAGTGATTCTAAGTTGACTCTGATACCCAAGACTCTGATACCTTGTCCATGACTCTGATCACTTATGCGCTCTGATTATTCGTTTTTCATCTATGTCATAAGCTTTTCACTCTGAACTCTTATATTTTTTAGCTCAGAATCTAGACTTTACTAACGTTTTCATCAAGTATTAGATTCAGGGGGAGCTAAGCTCAGAATCAAGCAGTGACTTGAATTCAGAATGAGCAAGATAAACTATTCACATCAGGATAAGTCTTATTCTATATCTCTAAACTCTGAGTGAATTCAGTTTAATGTTTAAGAATTGTTCATCAAAAATCTTAGTTTTGTCATCATCAAAAAGGGGGAGATTGTAAGATCAAGTTTTGATCTAGTAGTACAACTCTATGTTTTGATGATTACAAGTTAACCTTTTGATATGAACAATTGTGGTACTCTAACGTGTTTTTCTGAGTGTGCTATTTACAGGCTCTGACCTCAACTCAATCTCACACAAATCAGAAGCACTGTGTATAAAGGGTAACCCAAGCAACGCTTTCGCATTCACCATGTTCAGTATGAACAGTGGAAAAGCTTCAGAAGTTCTGAAGCTATACAAACTCTGATGTGGACTCAGTCGCTAGAAGCTCTGAAGATCCAGAAGTTCTGATAACCAAGAAACACTGAAGGTTCAGATGTTCTGATGGTGTAGAAGACTCTGAAGATCCAGAAGCTGAATAGTGGAAACTCTGAAGTCCAGAAGCAAGAAACTCTGAAGGCCATGTTCTTCCCTCTGAGTTCAGAATCAGAAGATACAATGGTCAGAGGATCTGTGCTTTCCCTCTGACTCTGATCAACCGGCTTCACAAGTTCCAATATGAAGTATTCCCCTGATCAGAAGTCTCCTAGGTTAAAAGGTCAAGTCGCTATCCAAGTACAAAAGCAAGTGTACCTTCCTGACGACCTACCTAACGTTCTCAGCCACAGCAGAAGCTGGATTTTCCAGAACTGCCCTCCAACGGTAGCATTTCCCATGCAACGCTCAACCCTAATCCTTGGAGTATATATAGAGGCTGAAGATTGAAAGAAGCGGCTAGAAAAAAGAAAGAAATACATACGCGCAAGACATATTCAAAATATTCTAAGCTTTCTTTCATCTGAAATTCATTGTGTTTACTATTAGCTTTTTAGAAGCAAATCTCTTGTAAACAATTCTTTGATAAACAGTTTGTTTAGTTCCTTTAGGAGATCAAGGTTGATCGGATCCTAGAGAAGACTAAGAGAGTGAATCTTAGTGTGAGCTAAGTCAGTGTAATTGTTAGTCACTTGTAGGTTTCAAGTGCAGTTGTAACTCTTACCTGATTAGTGGATTGCCTTCATTCTAAGAAGGAAGAAATCACCTTAACGGGTGGACTGGAGTAGCTTGAGTGATTTATCAAGTGAACCAGGATAAAATCCTTGTGTGCTTTTCTATCTCTTATCTTTAGCACTTAAGTTCTCGAAAGATTTGTCAAAATCTTTAAGGTGGAAGTTTTGTTCTGAAAACGTTATTCAAACCCCCCCTTTCTACCGTTTTTCATACCCTTCAACAATGACCTAAGAAACTTATTCAACTATCACCAAACTATATTCAGCTCATGTTGTATAATGGTTCAAATATCATGTGTTAGATGGTTCAAATATTATGCATACATGTCTGCTAATTGATACTGACAGATAACATGAGCATGTGAAATAAAATGAAAGATGCAAATCTCAAATTGTTCTAGAGTCTTATCCATCCCTTCGTGTAGTTTAGCCCTCATGGTTGCAAAATCCATAGTCTCTTTTAATGACTGTATAATACTCCTCAACCTTTAAGCACAAAAATTCATCAAGAAAGTGAATTAGAAGGAGAATATGCCAAGTTATATATGCGAGATGATATGACAAATTATGATCACACACCTCATTTGGATCAAATGGTTCAGCAAATATTTCATAGGCGTCTGATGACCCTAGTTTAGTAGTGTTTTTTAGGGTCATTTCTTAGTTTGTTTCGAGTCTTTTTATTGAGTCTCATGTAGTGTTTCATGCATTATCATGCATTTTTATCTTTCTTTGAGTTTTTACTTTGTTTTGGTAATTTTATAGTTTTATAGGGACCTTTCTTGCATTTTAAGTAAGTTTAGGACTTGCATATCTTTTCTACTTGAATTGA